>NC_030993.1:851949-879131 GCF_000149955.1 Fusarium oxysporum f. sp. lycopersici 4287
GGAGGAGTATATGGAGATCTACCATCGGCTGTTTGAGCCTTGGTGGCAGAATAATGCGGCGAAGGATGAGGAGTTGGCGAAGAAGTTGGATGAATGGACGAGAGAGACTATGAGAAAGGAGGGATGGATTCAGTAGGAGTTCCTGATATGATTTAATTGTTATATAGACTGTAATTTTGCTTGTAGAACCTGAAGAATAATCTCATAATGTATCATAAAGATCCTTATTTTGCCAGTTCTGCCACGTTACCGTGCTCGTTTCAATGGTGGTACTGAATACAGCATTGAAATTTTCCTTGCTCTCCTGCAAGGCAACCTCAAGCCATGAAGTCTGCACCCAACCGATCCAGCATGTTCTCAGTGGCATCATGCATTGCTTCAACCAAGTCCCAATCCATTCTATCCACTCCCCCCTGAGATGAGCTACCACCAGCACCAATCCCGTTCCTCTGTTGATCATAAGATATCCCGAGCTTCTGCGGATCGAACAATTCTAGCAATGGCTCACCAAAGATATCCCCATCGGCGGCAGAGAGTTTGGGGTCAGTCACAAAGGCCAGCAGGTCGTCGTCGATGAGGCCTGTTTGTCTAACAGTTTGTTCAGTCGTATACGATAATCGACGCGGCCTGGTCCTTGATCCTTTGCTCCTCTTCAACAAGCAGCGTAGCCATGCCGGGAAGTCAAATTCTTCCGGCTGCCTGCCTTTGCTGATACAGACATCGACAGTCCAGATCATTCTCAGGTACGTGTTCGGTTGACTTCTCAGAATCTGACACCAGTCTGTGAAAGAACTCCCGCTGGCTTGGAATAGACATTGGCTGTCAATCTGGGCTAAATTGGCAACGTGTCTCGCTGTCTGTCTCACCCACTCTACACCATAGTACTGGGGAAAGAAAGCATTCATTGTCTCAACTAATACTTTCAGTCGATCCTGATTTGATGCTGGAGTTGAGCCGGCTTCTACGGATCCGTTACATGACAGCTCATTACTGAGCGATGATAATCGCGCGGTGATGGTATGAAGCGTCAATGGTGTGGCTAGACAAGCAAGCCTGTAAAAGAACATTAGTTTCAGAACTGAGTGGCAAATTCAAGTGCTGTGCTCTGTTTACTGGACTTACGCTGATATCGGGAGCCAACGGGCCAAGCGACGGCGGGTAAGCTCCTCATAGCATTTCGTGATCTTCTGAGCAGCGTCTTGCACCTCGAATGAGCTTTGTTGGAGTTTTAAACTTCGCCCCGGCCTTGCTGTATCTTCACCCGCAGAATCGGATGTGAGAGACTGCCGAAGTATCTTATAGTGACAGAGTGCAATGGATGCAGTGCTACACCATTGCTTAGTCTAACTAGGATGAAATGAGATATAGGGCAACTCACTGATAGTAGATGTACATGAGATTCGTCTGTAGCACAATGGATTTCTCCTGATCATTCCCTTTTCCATAAGAGTCTTTGGGTTCATTCTCAAAAGGAGGAAACTGGGCCGAGACTCTCACATACCAGGCCTTCAAGGAGGCCTCACATCTCTCAAAGGCGAGGTCTTCATCCTCGGCAAATCGTGACTTGGACCTAACAGAGTCCTCAAACGGGTATGTCAGGGTAAGCACATCAGTCAAAAGAATCATGAGTTCAAGGAACTTGGAGAAAATGCCTATTTGTCGCCGTTTAATAGCCGGAGTGAATACGCTCGATCGATATATATCGTCCTGAAGGTGTTCGGCGCCCAAAGGGATTGTGTTCTTGAAGTCAAAACGGTCGTGGGTGATGTGGAGACTAAAACGCGTGCAGAGCGGCGAGATACGATCCATGATGACACAGCACCACCATAAGCGGTGGAGAGAATTTTGGTATTTCCGCTGTTTCGTGGATGTAATTTCTATTAGCTCTGGCACTTCTGTGTATCGATCCGCGTTGATACTTCTGGCGTGCTGGATGGCTAAGCTCAGCCAGGTCTTGTAGGGATTTAGGGTCGTGTTCGAGGGTGGTACCCAGCCCATCATGAGAATGGCTGCTTGAGCTAAAGGGAGTGACGACGTTTCTGATCCTAGATCGTACAACAGCTGCAGGTTTTCGGTTAATTTAGTGGCGGACCATTGGGTTGCTCTGACACTAACCTTTGTTCGTCTGTAGAATTCTGCTCGAGCAGTTCTAAGACTCGAGAAACCAAGTTGCTTGATGATGTGAAGAGACACGAACTAGAAAAGTTGATATTGTTAGTTCATGACGCCGTATCAAACTATGTAACAGAAAGGATATACTCACGTTGCAACTAGCAAAAAGCATAGCCTGAAACACCAGAAGTGACATGGTGGCCTGAGGACCTGTGGATTCCTTCTGAGAGTACATTTCCCAAAAGTCACCTTCATTGAGGAGCGGAATTAGAGGATGGTGGTGTCTAAAATATTGCTCAACGAAGTTATCGAGAATCGGTCGAGTTGGGACGTGTAAACATCCTTGAGCCTCCATGTAGTTGAGGTCTTGCTGAGCAATCGAATGAATGCTGTGAACTTTCAGGTACGGATAGTGAACGAAGAGCACTGTAGTACTTGTGCTGGTCCTATGGGCTCCCGGTCGGGCAGATGGAATGTTAGGAGCCGTCATCCTGAGACTATGCGTTGAACTGTGTTCTGATGAGCTTGTTTCTGTTTGCATCTGGTTAGATATCAGGACCAAGATGCAGTGGAGTAAATGGTGAGGATGGGTTGTCTACCTATGACGGGTGGACCATCATCATATCTAGATGACGTCGAGTGTATCTCTGCGGTCTCTGTCTCGTTGTCGCCAGGGCGATTTTCAAAGAAGGCAGTGTCGTCGATAGCATCACCGAATGTCAACAAACCAGGGTCGAGGCTGGGTGTATGAAAGGATAACCCAGGGTGGTCATCGAGTGTCTCAGTGCCTGTGGGAGGAGGTTCAGAGTCATTGGCAATGTTGGCTTCATCAACCTCGTCGTCTTCCAGTTGCTCCGACAGCTGCCGATCGTCTCCCTGATAATCATCTCGGGGCGACCAGCTTGTCTCGTTCCTTGGTACCTGCTGATTTCTTGAGACGATGTGAGTTAGTAAAGGCAAGAAAAAAGCTATCGAGAGAATCAAAAGGGTAGCTACTTACAGCCTGGAAGCGCGTCCAACCACCAGACAATTCTTGCAGTCGAGGTGGCAATTAGTGCATGGCTGACCGCGTACAGAGACATCACAGCGGACCTTTCTGAATCTGCATGACAGACAAGCTCGAGTCGATCGTTTGCGGCGCTGTGTGCGCTTTGTTTTCTGATGGGTGGAAAGCGGCGGTGACAAGACGGCAGAGTCCATTTTCGCGACTGGGTGAGTCTGAGGAGGAACAAGAGAGTGAATCCCAAGGTAAGGAATTGGGGCTCAGATGACTACCCCGTAGATAGACAGGCAAGCAAGCCATTGAGTGGATACGTGGGGAAAGGATACCGAATGGTATTGCCGCAGAATGTTGCCCGGTCATGACTAGACTAGACTGTTGTGCTTTAGCTAATTAGCAAGCTTAGGTCGAGAAGTCGAGGGCTGGATTGACCTGGGGCAGGTGTCAAGTTTGCGGGGAAATGACTTTAGCGGAAACCTTTCCGACAATTTAAAGAGTTGAGTTACTCTTCACCTTAGACATACCAGCAGTATCATACCAATGATGGTTGACTAGAGTAGAGCCGCCGACAGGCTTCCCCTCGGGGCCCCGGAAAGACACAAGTCTAGCTCAAGTCCAGTAGGTACTTAATAGTTATATCAGAACGCAGTTCAAAATCTCGTACCTCTACTAGCGCCGTAGCATCCCTCGGCAGAGCAGCTGCGCTCTACCGTGGTAATAGCTGTGGGTCCAAAGCCACACATTTACCCCATACTCTCAATTTAGGCATAGATCGATCTGGGGTAAAACCTAAACAATGAAGGGACAGGCTATTGAGCCATCCAATACAGACAGTATGGTAAGTCTGCTGCTGCTGGAAAGGCTGCCTCTAGCTAATATCATGATAAATTATAAGTCCCAATCAAAATGAATACTTATATGACACTCAGCCTCTCCGTCCATCATGTACCAAATCCAAAATCTTCTCCCGATCACTTCATACGCTATCCTTGATTATACACAACTTGGATAACTACCACCTAGTCTGATGGCTACCAACCAAGCATCGTCCATGGAACCCATGTAAGCAAACTTCCACAGCAACTTTATCTACCAGACTAATAAGAATGTTACAGCCGTACAGACCCGGACATCCCGGGGACAGTTGACATGAGCCTCTCTGGTAAAGCATAGCACCCCAGACTTTTGATTTCAAGAAACCACTAGCTAACCATATTTCCTAAACAGAAGGCCAGGAGTCCACTGCCTACGGACTGGCTCTCTATCCAGTTCCCTCCGATGACCCCAACGATCCTCTCCAGGTGTGTACATCTATCACTCACTCCAAGTCCATCAGTTCTGATCATACAACCAGTGGCCAAAATGGAAGAAGACTACGCTCTTGTTGCTCGTGTCCGTTTACTCGTTCCTCGCAAACGGCAGCTTGTTCGGTCCGACTGTATACGTCAACTATCTCGCTGATAAGTTCCACAAGACGCCAAACCAGACTTCTCAGCTGACCACGTACCCAAACTTACTGTTTGGTTTCGGTAATATCTTCAGCCTGTCACTGAGCTGTAAAGATGCTGACTTCGGACTCCCTAGGATCTCTCATCTTCGTGCCAATGTATCGTAAAATCGGCCGCCGTCCTGTCATGCTGATATCTCTTGTGCTGGTAATGCCTCTTTATCCACTATCGAAACAAGAATTCCATACTGACAGAGTCATCTTGATAGTACTGCGCCGGTCTCTTAGGAAGTGCTCTCTCCAACTCGTACGACACACTCCTTGGTTTCCGAATGCTCCATGCTTTCGCCTCCTCTGTCTGCGAGGCTCTTCCTGCGCAGGTTGTCGCAGATGTCTTCTTTCTCCACGAGCGTGGCAAAGCCCTTGGCTGGTATACCTGTAAGCCACATAGCCACTACCCTGAACAGACCCTGCTGATCAATATCTCAGTTGCACTGACCACTGGTACTCTCTCTGCCGTTGCCGCTAGCTACATGCTTGCAGGTGGCCACTCCTACAACCTCTTTTTCTGGGTTGAGTTTGCGATCGGATGTGCCTTGCTCCTTGCTGTTTTCTTCCTCTTCGAAGAAACTATGTTCTTCAGAGATAGCCACATCCCAGGTGTTCCATTGAACGCAGATGGTTCGGCGAGACTTGAGAAAGATGAGGAGCACCAGACTACCGAGGAGATCGAAATTCAGGCGACGCCACAAAACTACGTTCGTGACAGTTACTTGCAACAACTCAAGTTTATCAGAAGAACGGATCCAAACTCTCCTATTGTCATGATGATGGTAAGACATCACAGCGCAGTGACTTGAGCGTATGTTCTAACGACTTGTAGGTCAGATCGTTTACATATTTTGTGGTTCCGCCAGTCTTTTGGGTCTGCTCAACTTATGGTATGTCACATGTACATAAACTCATTACAGTCAGAGCCACTATGCTAACTAATAACCTTGATAGGGATCATCATTGGCTTGGCAGCCCTTGCTTTCACCGCCACATTCCCAGGAATCGTGACATCTCCTCCTTACTCCTGGCCGATCGTAAGAGTACCAATGACTATCTGTGGATCAATATTGACATCATTTCAAGGAGAACACGGGGCTCATAGCCGTCTCCGCCTTCCTGGGTTACCTCGCTGCCGCCGGGCCGTTCAGTTCACTGCCAGATCGATTCTCTGCAAGGTTAACCAAGAAGAACAACAACATCTACGAAGCAGAGTATCGCCTCTGGTGCCTTGTTGTAGTACTTTTCGTATCCCCGGCATCTCTCATCCTGTACGGATACTCAGCCGAGAAACAGCTCCACTGGTTCGGTCTAGTCTTTGCCGTTGGACTTTTCCAATTCGGTATGTCTTGAAAGCAAGTATTTCAGCTTTGTGCTAACGATCGTCTTCTTGAAATAGGCGCATTCTTCTTCTTGACGTATACACTCGCTTACGCAATGGACTCGTATGAAGCAAATGTACCAGAAATGTTGATTGCTATGAATATCGGCAAGCAGGCCATCTCTTTTGGGTTTGGGTATGAGGTCATCAACTGGATCATTAAAGATGGGTATGTGACGGTATTTGCAGGGATCTTCTGCAGTGTTCTTTTGGTCAATAACCTTACGGTCTTTGTCTTCCTGGTGTTCGGGAAGCGACTGAGAGGGTGGTACACCCATACCCGCCTAGCCAAGATTCACAAGGGAAGTATTCATTGAAGGGTTTACTATCGTGTTAGTAGTTACTCGGTCAGTAGCATCGGTATTGTTTTTAGCTGAAATATGTATCTGAAAGCTTATCCTTGCTCCATAACTTGGTTAGTAGTCTCTTCTTCTTGGTGACTTGAAGTTGAAAACGTCAACCTCATCATTGGGCGCTATGACAATGGCCTTGGTAAGGCCATCGCTCACTATTTGTAATGTCCGTCGCATATTCAATAGAATATGCTTCTCGGGTATTTTTCCACTGAGAGACGTTGACATCTGATAGAGGAGATATAATCTTAGTCAACCCACCATGCTATCACCAAGCATCAGGAAGTGTCAGTGGCGCAGGCTCGCGACCCCTTAAGATGTGGTTTCGGTTCATCCGACAGGATGACAGAAGCGTGCTAATTGAGCACTCCGCTTGACTGTATCTGCACATCTAAGCTGACAACTTGCTCGCAATAGGCACCCGTAGACTTAAGGCACCCGGATATCATGGCTATATGTAATTGATGTATATTCAATGAGTCAATGAAGAGATACTAGACTATTCACTATCCATTGCATTTAGAAGCCCAACGGACACCTTATCTCGCAAGCCTTCCTGGATCCAACCGGGGAACCCGCGTATCATGGAAGTCCAAGCTGAAGAGTTTGGTACAACGACTTGAGCCCCATACCCAGTGTAAAGCTGGTTCACAACACTATCAGCGACAGACTCTGCAGATATCGTGGTATCCTTCATTTTCCCCTTAGCGATGAGGTCCGCGATCAACGGTGTCTTCACCCAAGTTGGATGGATGATGCTATAAACTGTTATTCACACTGCAGGACCAGTAAACACAAGCCGAAGTATCTTACCTTGCTCGCACCAGTGGTGCCTTATAAATATGCCTCAGCTCCTGTAGCAAACCCTCGTGGAACGCGAGGAGTCCAGACTTGGTACACCCGTAATCGACATTACTGGCCTGCGTGGCAAAAGAAGCCAGACTTCCGACGTTGACAACATGACCGTGGTTTCGTCGTATCATAACAGGCAGGAAGTGCTTCACAAGCAGTATCGGTGCTATCATATTTACGTCGAAGACTTTGCGGATCTTGGACTCGGGACAAGCGAGGATGGACATGGCGTTGCCGATTCCGGCGTTGTTAATGATAACGGTCGGGTCTCCATGTTCAGAGACAATGTGCTTGGCCACTTTGGAGATTTCAACGTGGTCGGAAAGGTCTGCTGAGCAGAAAGACACGCTGGGGGCTAGAAGCTGTCAGTCTAGGTTGTTGAGAACTCGTGATGTTGACTTACGAAGTTGATAGTTTGGAGCATTCAGATCAACAATGATGACCTTGATGTGCTTCTTTGCAAGCTTGAGGACAATCTCTTTGCCAATGCCACTGCTACCGCCAGTGACAACAACGATTTCTTTTGCCCAGTCCCAACCGCTGTCGGTAAGGTAATTATTGACCTTCCTCCTGGTAAGCCATGAGTTAAATCGCGGGATCAAGCTTATCAAGAGCGCTGCAGCAGCACCAGCCAAGATATTCTTGTTCTTGGCCAATTCTATTACATAGCCCAGGGTGGCCTTGTCTAGGTTGGGGAACGACATGGCAAGTGGTAGTTTGATTGCGACAATTCCGAGACAGTTGTTAACAGGGTAGTATAGATCGAATATAACTCAAAATGGACAGTGTTATTCGGATATAAAGTTAATTAATTAATGGTGTGAATCGTCTTTCTCGACGCCTCGGGGTGCACGGCACAGGCGGTATACTTTGCCATGGGGTGAAATGCCGAGGGATCGATTTCCCGAGGGACGTCGTCATCCACAACACACTATGCCTTGGATTCAGAAATATTATTTCGACCTGGACCTAAATCTTTTGATTATAATATATATAGATTTGTTTGTTATTTCGCCTTGAAGCCAATCCTACAATTGACCCTGTTCTGCCCAAGTTCAACCACTTACAATTCTTCTCACGTCTATCCTCTTGTCAAAATGGCTTCCCACAAAGATGTCGATATTCCCACCTACGATGGCCTAAAGCTCAAGGGAACTTTGTTCTCTGTCGGTCAGAAAAAGCCTTGCATTATCATGTCAAGCGGTGTAAGTCACACGGGGTGTCGAGATCATACACTCTACTAACCCACCCTTTAACATAGTGGTCCGGACTGCGATCCCATTTTCTGCCTGAATTTGCAGCACGATTTAATAAGGCTGGTTATGGTGTTCTGACCTACGATAACCGGTGCTGGGGAGAGAGCGAGGGTCTTCCTCGGGAGCAAGTCGATCCGACCTTGCAAACACGCGATTATTTCGACGTCTTCAACTTTGCGGTCACTCAGCCTGAAGTAGACCCTACAAAAATCGTCTACTGGGGGTCCAGTATGTCTGGAGGAAACGCCATCTGCGCAGCAGCTGTGAATCATAATATCGCCGGCGTCATCTTGCAAGTCCCCTTCATCTCAGGCGAATGGGATCTCTCGCATGCCAGGGCGTCGACAAGCTTACTCCTCGGTGAACGAGCCAAGGCCACAGCGGAAGGATCCCCATCCAAGATCCCCAACTTCCCCAGTTCTCTTGATGAGCTGAAGAGCGGCGCGTCCCAAGCTGTTCTCAAAGACCCAGAGTCGATCCCGTTTATTGGTGAAATGGAACAGCGAGGACTTGATTGGTCCAAGACGTGTACGGTGCAGAGTCTAACCTACGCTCTGCTTCACGAGCCACTGGCTTATATCCATCGTATCTCGCCGACGCCCATGTTGATGATTGTGGCTGATCAGGATGTTACAACACAGCCTCATTTGCAGCTTGAGGCTTTCAATAAGGCACTTGAACCAAAGAAGCTTGTGGTTCTCAAGGGTATGGGTCATTTCTCGCCTTACTTTGGCACGCCTTTTGAGGAAAACGTTCAGGCCCAAATTGCTTATCTTGATGAACTCTTTGCGTGATATAGAATACAAGAGGTACTAGAATAAGAGTGTAGATTCAATTAGTTAAACGAATACCGAATAATGTTATCGTTTTGGAATACAATTAAAGCTTGCCTTGGTGTGAAATGAACTTGAGGCTATGATGCTTTGTCGAGTACTTACTCATCTCTAACACTCTTATCTTGTCTTTTCTTCTCCATCCGTACTCTTCAGTAAAAAGAACTGGCGGATATGGATGCACTGACCTGCTGACAAGCCCATGACCAGTAAACGCACCATCACTCACTTGCCGAGGTTGCCCTTTCATGATTGCAAAACCGCCTTGCCTGCAAGATTATATCTAGTAGCTCAAGCTGTATTCGTTCTCTGAAGTACCTAACTAGAAACAACCGAACTAAAGCAGGCGAACCGCTTTGTCGCGAACTCAAGGCGTTGAAAGCAATCGTTGGGTGCCCTCCATGGCACATTAACCATACATAATCCAATCTAGAGTTTGGATGTAACCTCCACTGACTTTCCCTTCTCCCTCGTTTGCAAGACCCGTCTCAGGATCTTACCGCTAGGGCTCTTGGGAATGGCCTCAATAAACTCCACACCACCCTGAAGCCACTTGTACTTTGCTTTGTGGCTTTCAACATATTTGCAAATCGCAGTCATTACCTCTTCGTCAGACTTATTACTCGTACTAACATCTTTCACCACAAAGGCTTTGGGCACTTCCCCAGCGAAATCGTCTGGAACAGAGATGACTGCACAATCTGCAACGAATGGATGAGAAAGGATATGCGCCTCGAGCTCCGCGGGAGCCACTTGGTTTCCCTATTGTTCCCGTTAGTTGCGCTTATGTTTAATGCGGACTGAATGGGCTATGGATACCTTTACTTTAATGAGCTCTTTGATTCGGTCGACGATGACGACGTGCTCTGTACCAAGAGGTGACAGACGTACGACAACAACATCACCTGTTCGAAGCCATCTGCCGTCCTCATCCCATACAAAGGTCTCTGCTGTGGCTTTGGCATTGTTCATATAGCCGAGGCAGACGTTTGGAGATTGGACATAAAGTTCGCCTGGCTTCTCAAGCTCAGTTACTTCTTTGCCATCCTCATCAATAACCTTGCATCGAGTCCCGAGAACGATGGACCCCGACGTGCCGGGGAGGATGTCATGCTTGCTTGTGGTGCAAACAGAAGGACTACTCTCTGTCAAGCCTGGTAGAGTCAATAGGGTCAGTTATTATCCTAGAAAACGTCTTGTTTTGGATTATCTTACCATAGCCCTGCCCAACTTTCCATTTTGGCCATGTCTGCTGCATACTCTCGATGGTCTTGGCACCGAGGGGTGCAGCACCGGAAGTAACCCATTCTATACTACTCAAGTCGTATGAATCGCATTTGTTTTTGTTCTGAAGTAGCTGAATGGCGATAGGCGGGACCTATAACGATTTCCAAGTCAGTTGGATACAAGTGTGATGTATAAATGAACAACTTACAAGCGGCAAATGGCGAACTTTGTACTTCTGTATGGCTGCGAGCATGTGTCCTAGATTGTATCTTGGGAGCACCACGACCTCGTCTCCCTGCCAAGGGAGTATGTGAGAGATAATGACCAGACCGTAGATGTGGCTGAATGGCAGTAGACCCAGTCCGACCTGCGTCTCAACCCCAGCTAATTTCCGCCCATAGGTCTCGTACGCGACTTGCAAGGCAACGTTACTGATGATGTTGTAGTGAGATAACATGACACCTTTCTAAACCCATATTAGCATTCACCAGAAGGAATTATCTATGGATCCAGGGTCAGACAACTAACCGGAAGGCCAGAGGTTCCGCTAGAGAAGCAGATGTAAGCAACCTGTCGCTTTCCTTGCTCCTTGACCCATCGCAACGGCGGGAGCGGAGGCAAGTGTCTTCCTTCATCTATCAGCGTAGATAGGGCGACAAACCTGCTGTTGTTTGTTTGATCAGGCATATCGAGGATGAAAACATGGTCTTTAGAGATATTTGCCGCTGATGCTGCCTCCAAAGCCACGGGAAGTAGAGGTATACAGCTGAACAAGGCTTTTGCACTTGTCGAACGAAGTTGATGCGTGAGTTCAGACACACTGTAGGCGGCGTTGGCCGGACTGACTATTGCGTTGAGGCGATGCAAGGCGTGAGTCAATGGAACGTAATCAATCTGGGAAACGCAAATTTCAAATCAGTAATTGTCACCAAATATGTATCCTCAAGTGTTTTGATCGCACCGTATTCCAAGAAAAGACACAAGCCACCTTGTCCCATTCCGTGCCGTCGGCGACACTCCAATCGAGTCGTTTTGCTATCGCCTTGGCCATAGAGTCGACCCTTTCCCGGACCTCAGCAACGGTATACGTCTGGCCCGTCAAACCACAGGTGTATGGATTACGGGAATCTTTCAATGGTTTGCGGCCATGTTTCTCTGAATACATGAATTCTCCAACTGTGATGCTGTCTGGGAGAGGCACTGGAGGGAGCGCTCGCGCCCAGGCCGGTGATTCGAAGACCATGATGGCGTTCAACTGGGTCAAAGGAACAATTGGTAAAACACTACTATTGAGACTTCAGATTTCTTTGAAGATACGATTTTATTCTACGTCCATCCTCTTTGCCTTGGAGTTACTCGAACCGCGACCCTCGGAACTATTGCCTCGGCATTAAGTCGACGCACTGTATTGATCATTTGATCTTGTACAACAGCCGCGTTTCCTTTTACCTTGGGAAACTTCCGATTCAGTGATGATCTTATGATCATTATTCTGTAGTCCCTCGGCAGTGCCGAGTTGGTAGAATACAATGGAGCATCCGCAGATGTGTATTTATGCTTAATACCCCACAATCTACCGATAGCATTTCAACGACGATACCACAAGTACGAGGGCGAGAACCATCAAAGAATACGAGATACACACTCCATATAGTAAACATGATTAACGACTTCCGCAAGAGCAACGGTGATCACCTTGACCAGAATGGCCATACGGCCATGCAGAACGGTTCTGGAGAGAACCCAACCAAGTTTACACTGAAGGACACTCCTGTCGAGAATCAACGACCCATGAGGGTTGTAATCATTGGAGCTGGGTTTTCTGGTATCTATTCAACTATTCGGTAAGTCATCAGTCTACTCAAGGTTGAATGCCTTGGAGTAAGCAGTGAAGTTGACGACTCGAATAGAATGACACAGAGACTGAGGAATATCGATCTTACCGTCTATGAGATGAATGAAGAAACATCAGGAGTCTGGTAAAGTATCTAGCCTCCAAGTCCTGGTGACCTTGATCTAACCTGAGCAACAGGTGGTTGAACCGCTATCCTGGCTTGGCTTGCGACATCCCATGTAAGTCTCTATCCTGGTTTATGTATCTCATGTATAGGGACTGATGAAATCGGCAGCATACTGTTACCAGTTCAGCTTCGCGCCAAACCCCTATTGGTCATCGCTTTATGCTCCCGGCGCCGAAATCCGTGCATACATGCAGGATATCGCCGAGAGATACGGTGCCAATAGGTTCATCAAGACTTGTCACCAAGTCACTTCGGCCACTTGGGACTCGGAGAACAAGGTTTGGTGAGTAATTTTGAGGCCATGTCGTCAGTGTGAAGTAGACTGATGAAAGGCTTTAGGAGACTTACTGTAAAGAACAACAAGACCGGGGAGACATTTCAAGATACTGCAAACATCCTAGTCTCCGCAAAAGGCGGTCTCAATCAGATTGCTTGGCCGCAGATCAAGGGACTGAAGCAATTCGCGGGTAAGCTCATGCACTCTGGTGCTTGGGATGAAAGGTCAGTACATGGTCGCCTCAGTAAATTGAAGAGACATTGACAACTGGGCAGTTACGATCTGAAAAACAAACGCGTGGGAGTCATTGGCAATGGATCAAGCGCCATTCAAATCGTGCCAGCTATCCAGCCACTTGAGGGCATCAAGGTGTCCTGTTTCGCTCGATCGCCGACTTGGATTATTCCATCCTTTGGCGATGCAGCAATGCAAAAGTTAGGAATGGATCCTTCAGAGACCAAGTGTAAGTTCCTAGACAAGTCCAGTATCTAGGGATGGCAGGGCTAACATGGAAAAGTCTCGCGTCGTCACCAAGAAATGCTAGCGAGGCAACCAGAACTGTACTACAAGATGCGAAAGACACTCGAGGATGAGGCTGCAAAAATCTACCCTTTGACCTTAATGGGCACCGATGTCCAGAACGGGGCTAAAGAATTCTTCAAAAAGCAAATGGAGGAGCAACTAAAAGACAGAAAAGACCTACTTCAAATAATCCCTAAATTTGCCCCCGGTTGTCGTCGTTTGACGCCAGGCCCTGGATATCTCAAGGCGCTCCAACAAGAGAATGTCACCTTCATCAGCCAAAAGATTGAGGAAGTCACGGAACGAGGAATCAAACTCGCCTCTGGGGAAGAGGTCGATCTTGATGTCCTCGTTTGTGCCACCGGATACGACGTCGAAGCACCGCCCACGTTCAGAATAATCGGTCGCAATGGGACAACGCTGGCGGAAAAGTGGAAGCCGCACTTTGAGTCCTATATCTCACTGGCAGTAGACGAGTTCCCCAATTTCTTCCTCATCGCAGGCCCCAATTGCGGTCTAGGCTCAGGCAGTTTGCTCAGTGTCTTCGAAGCACAGGGCGACTATATCGTCAAGGCGATCCGCAAGCTTCAAAAGGAAGACTACGCTACCATCGAGGTCAAGCCCGAGCGTGTAGCTGACTTCAGTCAGTACATAGACGAGTACTTCAAAGGCACTGTGTACACGGACGAGTGCTCATCGTGGTATCGCGCCGGTAGACTCGGGTCACGAGTTGTAGCCCTTTGGCCTGGGTCTTCTGCGCAGTGCCTTGAGGTCCTGAGGGCGCCGCGATGGGAGGATTATGAATTTGAGAGTGCGGATCCTACGGGGAATTTGCTGCGGTGGATGGGAAATGGTTGGAGTCAGGTGTTGACTGAGGGCGATCCGTCGTGGTTTTTGGACCGTGATGTTGTGGATGCGCCGGATGAGGGGAAACCTGAGGACAGTGAGTTCTATAGAAGGCGACCATTTTCACACTAGGATACGATCAATGCAATATATGAGTTGTGACGCCGATAAGGGTACCTAACCTATCCGTTCCACAGTGCCTGAGAGAATTCCAGCGTGGCATACAACGGCAACTAAGACGTACTTACAGTTCTATTCGTTGATAGTGATGGGTCTTTCAAAGAGGGCCTTTGATGTGAGAAGCCGATACATCTGTCTGGGGGATAATATGCCCTGTTCTTAGTGAGCAAGCTCTGATACAAGCAGGTAAGTGAGCAAATCACCAAGATATGTGCTCTTTTTCAACACGAATATAGATTCAAAAAAGTCAACACGACAAAATACAGTCTACATGATTATTTTTAGTATACGATATTGGCAAACCCTCTGTGAACGTCAGTCCCCCTGAACTCGGAAGGACAAAGAAGGCCCCAGAGGGCAACACCTCAAAACTTGGATAAAGGCATCATGAACTAGTCTAAAGATGTCCTTAAATATACTAAATTTATATAAGTTCTTTTATTGTCCTGGATAAAGGTGTCAAAGTTTTATGCCTCCCTTAAGAAGCTGGTGTTCTACGGAGCCGCTGTGGTTGTAACTTCCAGTCAGTGACACAAGGGATTCTTTGTAGACATTTGCATACTTCTCGCGATAAACCGGCCAGCTTCTGTATCATTGTTCTTAATCATGTCTACTCTTCGGGGTCCAGATGCCATGTATCTCCTACGCGAAACCCTTCAGGGAAAGGGTCCGTGGAATCCAACACAACTTGCTTGAAGCTTGTTATCCATGCTTGCCCTTCGACCGAGGGATAAATAGCAGAATATTCGCCAACCTTGGTTGTTCCCTCTACCCTACCAACAAATTCCGTCCCAGTGATGCCGCGATGATAAAAGTTCTCACCCTCCTTCAGCTCTCCTTTGGCGTGGAGAACTGCTAGCCTGGCGCATGTTCCTGTTCCGCAGGGGCTTCGATCTAAGCGGCCGGGAGACACAACGACAGTATTGTTTGCTGCCTTTCCGTCCTTGTACTCGTAGAGGGGCTCTGTAAACTCGATAATTGTGACGCCGTGGATACCAGGGTTTTCGGGATGGACTGGGTCCGTTTGTTCCATGACAGCTCTCTTAATGCGTTCTCCGACTTTGACCAGCTTGGCGCCCTCCGTAGTCTTGATCTTCAGACCAACCGATGCAGCATCGACCAGCACGTAGATCATCCCTCCATATGCAATGTCGACTTTTACCGTGCCTAGATCCGGTACCGAGATCTCTTTGTCGGTGGCAAACACAAAAGCAGGTACGTTATGGAACCTGACACTCTTGCATTTCCCATTCTCACACTTCGCATAAGCAGTAACAAGCCCAGCCGGCGCATCAAGCTTAACAACCGTCTCAGGCTCCTGCAAGGTCACCATGCCCGTTTCCAACAGACACGTCACCGTCGCAACGGTATTTGCTCCCGACATGGGCGGGTACTCTTCATGCTCCATGATGATGAAGCCATAGTCGGCTTCTGGGTTTGTGGGAGGCAAGACGAGGTTGTGGCACATGGCGGAACAGCCTCGTGGTTCGTTGAGGAGAAGATTTCGAAGGTGGTCTTCTTTCTTCCAGAAGTGCATCATCTTCTCGTACATTGTCTTGCCGGGGACATCGCGAACGCCGCCGACTACAACGTCACAGACCTCGCCGCCGCAGTGGACGCCTACGGTGTTGAAGCTGCGCTTGAAAGGCATGGTGAAGAGGTAGAGTACACTGTTGTGATGAAAGTTTGAGTTGGGCAAATTGCTGATGGCTACAGATTAAGTTCTATCTAGTATCAAGCTCTTATACAGAAGATCACATCGGAATCGACAACCGTAGGTTATCGCTGTTTCTATCTGGGGATCATTGAAGCTCCTCATAATTGGCTATCAGACGGAAGTCTGGAACGACCTTCCAGAAAGCTTAGCTTCTCCGCATGTTCGAAGGTTAGCTTAGCCGCCATCAACTAAGGCTCGTGGGGTTTATCAGAGGGTCTTATTTGGGGTAAAGTTGAGGGACATCGGCGGGCGATCCGTAATCGGATGCAACACCATCCCGGTTCGGCTCGGATTATTCTTGCCCGAACAACAGAACACAAGGAAGATGTTATACTTTACATGTAAGTGCACGAGGGCGTCAGGTACTATTACCTGATTTACATTTTTGTCCTTGAACATCAAATAAACCTATGAGTTAAGGATACAAAGAAGCTTATATCACATAAACTCATTCACCGTTCATCGTCAAACTCTGATGACCATTTCAGGTCGACACCCCAGATCATGACCAAGTCATGCCAAAAATCAAGATCCAAACTCCCAAAACTGGCCATTTTATTGAAGATCTCCAGCTTCACTCCTCATTCCCCGCTTCTTGGTGCCTCGGTTGTGGATATAAGGTGACATTCGGCCTTAATATCGGATGCCTCAAGCTTGGATACAAAATGACTCGCGATACCAGCTTTACTATCCCATGGGTTCGACTGCCGTCATTCGTACCTACTTACAGTGACGCATGATGATTCCACCGAGTGTTTCTCACCTCCTGGCCGTTGGGGCAGGAATTGGTACCCTATTTGCCAATCATGTCTCTGCTCTTGACACGACAACTGTAAAGACGGATAGCGGTGTTGTTAAAGGCTTTACAGACGAGTCTTTTCCTAATGTGGCTCAATTCCTCGGTATACCTTATGCCGAACCTCCGGTTGGGAAACGACGATGGGCTCCTGCAGTAGCCAAAGGACAATTCGGAACATTGAATGCATCGCATCAAGGCCCTGCTTGTCCTCAGGCTGAACCATCCAACAGTGGTCCTTGGCGCCCTGAGTTCCTGATCAAGCCTAACAGTACAGGCGAAGACTGTCTGTACCTCAACGTATGGACTCCATATAAGACTCGGGGAGGTAACAAGGATAGACTACCTGTGTTGGTTTGGATCCATGGCGGTGGTTTTGGTGCTATATGATCCTCATTGAGTGGCTATCAGTGAAATTGAAGTTGCTTACATGCTTCGTGTAGGGCGGTGGTAACATTGACTATCAAGTACCTCCCCACTGGATCGCAAGGAGTCAGAAACACATAGTCGTCAGTCTCAAGTATGTAAAGACAATCCCTTCTCACTTACATCACTAACCGTGAGATAGCTATCGTCTGGGAATCTTTGGGTTCCCAAATGCCGCGGGTCTTGGCCCCAAAGAGCAAAATCTGGGACTCCTAGATCAGCGTCTTGCTGTCGAGTGGGTGCGCGACAACATCGCACGCTTCGGCGGTGATCCCAAGGGGATCACTCTCTGGGGTCAGAGTGCCGGCGGCGCTTCGGTTGGGTACTATCAGTATGCGTATCCTAAGGAGCCAATTGCGCGTGCATACATCCAAGATTCAGGAGGTGTCTTCTTACCCATCAACAATGCTGATTCCTCACACTCCAACTTTACCTCTATTGCGAAGGCGTTCAAGTGTGATAAAGGCAACCAGGTCGATTGCCTCCGCAGAGTACCATTCAAGGATATCCAGAAGAAGGTCGAGAATACAGCGGGAGTGAGCTTTGTTCCTGTTGTCGATAAGAGAACTAGGTTCTCCGACTACTCGAAGCGACTTCTATCGTCCAAGATCCCCAAGCTGGTAAGCTCTCCATCACATCATCTTACCACAAGTAAAAGAGGACTATACTGACCTCTCCCTCAGCCATCCATCATCGGTACCAACAGAGACGAATGGAACTTTGGTGCAGAGCCTGCAGAGCCTCCGGTCATGCCACCACCCGAACAAGTCCACACAGACAGTACCTTTGGTTGTCCCGCACACTTCGAAACAGCTCTGCGATCCTCAACCAACGCCAAGACTTGGCGATACATGTACTCCTCAAACTTCACCAACATCATGCCCGGAGACGAGGGCGCTTTTCATTCCGCTGAACTTCCTTTGATCTTTGGAACCCATGATATTGCGCGGAATAAGTCTGGGCCGTTTGAGTACAAGATCAGTCATTCGATGCAGGATTACTGGTTGGCGTTTATTCAGGATCCCTATGCTGGATTAACGACGAAGGGATGGAAGCCAACAGCTGGAGGGTATGATGCATTGCAGACTGGTGTGGAGTTTGGGTTTGACAATGAGATTGTTGTGAGGAAGTATTCGTTCAAGTCCTTTCAGGATGGGTGTAAGAATGCTACTGCAGTTCAGCAATAGGTAGTCCCACAATTGGTTATCAGCAAAGCTGGTTCTTATGTCAATTCAATACGATTTCCCAAGATATTTGCCATTTCATCGCCAATTCCTATCATCCAAAGAGCCATGTCTGCGAGAGCTATCGGGTGCCGATCCGTAGTCGGATGGACCGGCCGGCCGTGGGGTCAAGACCGGCAACCGGCTCCGACGCTGGCCGTTCTGCCCCTCCAGCGCCGACTTCGCAGTCATCCGTACCACGATAAGCATCGGGTTTATATACCTATATCAATAGTCAGTAAATATACACAGCTCTACTCTTCATCTGATTCTTCATTTATTGTTTTAGGCACAATGACCAGCAGCCTCGTCGTCCTTGGCGATGCCGAAATCCGAGAGCTTCTCATCAGCCTGTCCAAAGAAGAAGTCCTTCAGTTCAAGGAGGCTCTGGAGAACATCCTCATTGACTTCTCTGTCAGAGGTGAAGGGAAATACCAACCAACACCAGATTTCGTCAACCGACCGAATGGGCAAAAGACTCTCTTCCGCACATTCAGCTCTCCAGACCATGTAGGAACCAAGATCGTGGTCACGCCAGCTCCCATCAAGGACTCAGAGGGTAACACGGTGAACCGTCCACTTGGAGGACTTTTGTCTTTGTGCGATTCTGCAGGTGTGCCGACGGGTATACTCAATGCTGCGGAGCCAACTGGCTATCGTACTACTTTATCTGCTTTGATCCCATGGACTTGGAGAAGGAATACGGAAAATATTGTGATCTTTGGAGCGGGAAAGCAAGGGCTTTGGCATACTCGACTGGCACTGGCTCTCAGAGGCTCCGAGATCAAGAAGATCACCGTCGTGAACCGGTCTGTGGGCCGGGCCAAGGATTTGGTCAAGACGGTTACGGAAGAAAACCAAAAGTACTGGAAGTCTTCTGCCACTCTGAATGTTCTGGATCCTGCTAAAGCTGATTACGACGAGGCTCTGGCATCTCTCTTGTCATCAGCCGACGCAGTGTTCTGCACAGTTGGTTCAACAAGTCCCCTGTTCTCACACAAGACCATCCTAGGTGATGGAACACGAAGCAGATTACCTTTCGTCGGCGCCATAGGTTCATGGCAAGCCGACATGATCGAACTTGATCCAGAAATGCTTCGCCATGCTGCTTCTCGCGACGACTCATACAGCCCTCATGGTGCGGAAGGCAGTATTCTTGTTGATGACCTTGAAGAGGCGATGGTCAAGTCTGGAGAAGTTATACAGAGCGGTCTCAAGGGTGAAAGGTTACTTCAGGTTGGAGAGATCTTAGATTGGCTAGATGACAAGTCTGAAAGGAAGCCTGAAGGAGGCGTCGAGAACCTGAAGAAGTGGATTAGTGAGGGCTTCATCGTGTACAAAGGCATTGGCGTGAGTGTCACAGATCTTGCCGCTGGAAACGCGATCCTGGACCTTGCTAGGAAGAGAAATGTTGGAACGACTATCTCTAACTTTTAGCTTAATGACGGGAATAGATAGAAGCTATCTCAGAGTCTCTAATGTGCCAAGTCATTTTGGTGGTCTACATGGTCGATTTCGGAAGCTACATTCGAAACAAATTCGATGACAAGTATATTTATATCGGTTAGAAGACAGTTTATATGTCAGGATCAGCTGATATAGAAGTTCATGTCAGTCTGAAGCAACCCTCCTCGATGCAGCCTTTGTTCGTAGTCAATGTTCGCAGCCAAGCATGGGCTGGATCCTTGAGAAGCTCTGTGAACGTTGGCTGTCCTGCAGTATTCAACCTTTCTAAATATCCAAAACTTATTGAGCAGCAAGAAAAGTTCCAATTGTAAGCTTTTATATCTGCTTACAATCATAGCTGCAATGAGTTGCTGTAAGTCGTTGATCTGTAGATCGATCGCGCTGGGGTGCATGTATGACGTCGTTTACCGAGCTTTTCCCGCTAAATCCGCGTCGCTAAACGGTAGCCCGAAAATAATTCATCGTGCCTGGAGAGCTTGTGCTCAATAGCTTCGTGAACCTTCAAAGACATTCAAATCCTTGACCCTTCGGACATCCACCCCAACAACATACCGGCGCTTGTCTGACACCGTGGCTAATACCATCGTCTTTTTCATACGCGTGTCGGCAACACAACTTTTCACCAGCCACGCTCATCGAGACGACTTTGCCCACACCATCACCAATCGATCATGCGATAGCACCCTTAAATACTGACTGACAGAGCGCTCCCCCCCGTCGCCCAACATGTCAGTCAGCCCAGCGCCCTCCCTCCAACTCGCGGAGTATCTCGAGAAGCTCCCCGGCACGACCTTCCGCAAGCTCTACCAACAACCCTCAACCGCGTTCGCCATCTTCCGTCGCATGCTCCCGCACCTCGGTTTGTCACCACAACCACTACACCCGCCCAATCTCTAACACCCCCTAGCAAAGACGTTTGTCATGCGCATTCTCTACTCTCCTAAGCCCATACTCCTCAGCGATCTGGATGACTGGGTAAAGCCAAGCCATAAGCGGCAGAAAGACCAGGCGTTATCGATCCTGCGCGTTCTGCACATCGTTTCGATCACGGCGCCTTCGAAGGAACGACCGCAGGAAATGCAACTTACTACGAACTTTAAACTATCCCTTCGACTCGCGCTATCAGGCGGTGGTACACACAACTCCTTCGGTGTGCCGTCAACGCTCCAAATCCCCCCCGAAATCGACATCGCCTTCCTCGATCGCTACGCCCGAAAGAAATGGGAAGACATTCTGCACTTCGTCGTATCTAGTGTTGGCTACAAGAGCGCCGGCGAGTCTTCTGGACCGAATAAGAGCGTGAAAGAACTCCTCGTCGCGGGCCGTCTCGTCGATCGTAAAGCAAGCGGCAGCGTTGGTATCACACAAGCTGGTTTTACCTTTTTGCTGCAAGAAGCCAATGCGCAAGTATGGACGCTG
Source organism: Fusarium oxysporum f. sp. lycopersici 4287 (assembly GCF_000149955.1). Classification (NCBI taxonomy): domain Eukaryota; kingdom Fungi; phylum Ascomycota; class Sordariomycetes; order Hypocreales; family Nectriaceae; genus Fusarium; species Fusarium oxysporum. The sequence continues at coordinate 873,356 of NC_030993.1, forward strand.
CTGTTGCTTTGGCTGGAGGCTATGGAGGTGAATAAGATGGCTGGGCTGGAGGCTACAGATATGCTCTCGTTCCTCTTCGTACTCGCCAGCATGGAACTTGGTCGCGCGTACGACACGAATGCGCTGACAGAACAGCGTAAGAACATGTTACCCTCGCTTGTCGACTTTGGGTTGATTTACATCCCTAACCACAAACGATCCATGTTCTTCCCGACTCGTCTGGCTACAACCCTCACCTCGAGCAGCAATAGTCTTCGCAGCATCAGTGATGGCGTTGCAGCCGCTACGGCAGCTGCTCTTCAACCAGGCCAATCCGGCGCACCAGGCGGAAGCGTGACCGCCGCTAATACTGAGCAGCGCGGCAGTGTGATTATCGAGACCAACTACCGTATCTACGCCTACACTCAGTCAACACTTCAAATCGCCGTCCTGGCCCTCTTCACCAAACTCGCAATGCGCTTCCCCGACATGGTCGCCGGCCGAATTTCCCGCCAGTCCATCCGACAAGCCATTCAATTCGGCATCACCGCCGAGCAGATCATCTCCTACCTTTCCGCGCACGCACACGATCAAATGCACCGCACCGCGGCTCTCAACAATAAACCCGTTCTTCCCCCCACGGTAGTTGATCAAATTCGTCTGTGGCAGCTCGAAAACGAACGCATGAAGACAACGAGCGGATTCTTATTCAAGTCATTCGAGGATGATAGGGAATACAAAGATATTGCAAGATTTGCTGAGGAGGTGGGTGTTTTGGTGTGGAAGAATGATGCAAGACAGATGTTCTTTGCGAGCAAGCATGAACAGATTAGAGACTATATGAAGATTCGCAAGAAGACGGAATGAGAATATTTTTGCGAGATGGGAAAAAAGGGGGAGGGTAAGAGATCTACAGCATTGGAGTTTTTGGCGTCGACGGGATATTTAGAGGCGACTTTCCAAGTTATTTCCACTCGAAAGCCGGGGGCCAAGATGCGGTTGGCGTTGGATGTTACTACATTTCCGGCTAGAATTTGACTACAGTTCGTTATTAAGCCTGTATGCGACTTGAGCAATGTCTACAGGATCTCATGGCGATCTTCTCGTGGTGGATGGCAATAGGTTATTAGCCTTCTCAAGATAGTACTAAAGGATGTTCTCACCTGGGGTACAAGGAGACTTGAGACCCCAAATGGTATGCAAAAAATGAAAGCCTGGTCAAATCTTAGTATCTACTACACTTAACTCATCCAAATAGTCAAAGTTGAGGATTTGACATATCTTTCTATAACTGTCTATTTTAGGATCCCCGTCACTTGTAATTAAAGTCTCACTGTTTCTTTCACCCCTTGGCCGGGACACTCATCATAAGCATTCACATTCGCACCATAAGGTTACCAAGAATTCGACATCCGAAAGACATTAATTATTTCATAGCTACAGCATTACCTGCGTTCCTTCATGCCTCTTCAACCATGATACAAACTCGCTAATAAAATCAAACAGCTCGGGCTTCGACACCTTGCAACTTCATCAAGGAATAAATCGCTAACATAGAGGTGTACCACAATGCCAACTCTTGGCTGTAACAAGTCCCTTTCAACTATTATACACTTTAAAATGATCCAATCAGTGACAAGCGAGCTCAGAACAAAGCATAATTATGTGTGTCCGTGTTTGTCTTTTTACTCCAACAAAGAGCATTCAGTTGATGGAAACCCGCTTCCCGCGTCCTCTAACCGCAGGGACGGGCTTCGCCTGTCTAGCAATTGGGACACGAGATTCGCTCATAGCTGGAAGGATTCGTCTTCCTCCTTTGTTTTGGTTTGTGCCAAAAAGCTTGCCCATCAGACTCTTGTCCTCCATGCGACCTCCCTGAGGGAGGAGTTGTGGCTTTCCCACACGACGGGCATATGACTGCTGCCAGGCTACCAATGACCGGCGTGCTTCGCTCGTGATACAAAGACTTTCGAGGTGTTGGAAGATTCGCAGGCATCTAGCATCCTTATTACATGGTGGGGTGCGAGGCTTTGTTCCAGTTAGACTTGTAAGTGCCGATGTGGTGGTGGAGTGGGAGAGGTGAGTCGGACGGGAGTTGACAGCCACGCGATCGGTGGTCATTGCGTGGTACTGAAAGGGGTTCCCAGGACTCGAGCCCAAGGGGGTAGCCTCCCCATTGCTGTATTCTTCGGCTAAGAAACGATCATGCAGAGAAACAAAGCGCCCAGACCAATATGCAGATGGTTGTGATGTGGTGATGTGCCTGGGGTCTGGTTGCACTTCTGTCGCCGTGGTGCCTGAGCTGCTGCTGGATCGAGAAACTAGAGATGCTCGCGACAATCTAAGTCGTGAGGTAGTTGATGCGAATAAACTACTTGTTGAAGATGCAGACGTTTTGCGAGATGATGGGTCATCGGAATCGTGGGAGGCTGAGAGTTTAGAGTTGAGTGAAGATTGGGAGATGGATGTTTTAAGATCGCTCAAAACGGTCAATGTTCGTGACTTTGGAAGATGGCTTTTGTTCTTTTGAGAACCATCCTGGGGAGCATGTTCCGGGAGGGCTGACTTTTTATGGTCGGAGGGGGGGAAGTTCTCGTCTTGGACCGTGGATTCGAAGCTCAAGTCCTCATAGATAGACTGGAATGAGCTGGTTGTGGGCAAAGGCTTTATTGGGGCAGCACTCGAAAGGTACTGATGCGAAGATGAAGTAGTGAGGCCAGGCTTCGGGGAGCTAAGGGTTCTCTTTGTTGTGGGCAGATGAAATTTTGTTGTCGGTATGCGGGTCTTTGTTGAAGTCGAACAAGAGGCTGCGTTCAGATTGCAACTCGAAGTTGCAGTCAGCCCAGACCTGGCAACAGTAGGGGGACTAGCAAGTGATCCATGTGCCGAGAAACTAGCAGAGATTCGTCGAGTTGCTTTCCTAGCTTCAACGTTTTCTTTGTCTGACAATGACTCGTCTGAACCGCTGCAGTCTTTGATGGTGGGAACAATGATGAGGGTTTCACTTCGAGTGAAGTCGGGACCTCGAGAATTCTTGACAGGTCCAATTGGACCAGAGATAACAGGACGCTTCTTCTTTCCTCGTGAGAAGACATTGGATAGGGTGGATAGACGAGGTCGAGAAGAGGATCTCTGGAATCCAGTGCTGTTTCGAAGAGCCTCCATTGTTGTTGTAAGTCGAAACGGAAGCTAGAGACGGGATGATGGATTTGTTATTGTATTAGATGAGCTCTCCTTCTTCAACTTGCAACAGGAACCAATGACCCAGAGGCGGAAGAATCGAGAGCAGGATAGCTCGAAAAAGAATTAAGGGTAGCGAAGGTCGAGAAGCCAAAACGGCTCCAAGGAAGTAAGTGCGTGCTTCTTTGACTAACTCATCGAAAGCGGATTCAAAAGTGATCCACACAGTGAAGCGTATTAATAGTCTGTATTGAAATTGTTCCTAATTATCTCTCCGGAAGAGAGGGAACAAGTGAACGTTGTTGTGGTGTAGACGACCGGCAGCAAGGAGAAGGACCAGAATAAAGAATCGTTCGTAGAACATGACGCTGGGAACAGTAAAGAATGGGACAGTATTGAAGAAGGATGGGAATATTAGCGATTGTGTGTTTGTTTTTTGGACGCGTTGCCTGGAGACGTCTGGTTTGTTTTGTTGTGTTGTAGTGAAGTTTTGCCAGTGTCAGTGTTAGGTCAAGCTTTGCGCTTTGACAGTGATGAACAGTTGACAGTTGCATCACCTGCTTGCGCAAGAGGAAGTCGTTCCCCCAGGGGCAGTTCTTCCCCCTACCTTTTAGAGGAGCTACTGCTGTTATTATCACTAAAATAGCGAGCCGGGTAGGAGCTCATCGTGGTCTTAATATCGAGTGGCTGTCTATTCTTTGTCTAAAGCTTCTTATCCAATGCATCGTCTTCGTGACAACCATCTCAACACCGTCTACAAATATCCATTTGTCTCTCCATTTGTGCTCCCATTACAAAACTCATCATTCCATCCATTGATCTCAAACTCAAACTTGAAATCGCCTTCTCCCTTAGGCACCGCATTGCCATTTCCATCCCAAAGCGCCCTCTCCACCATGGTAACATTACCCTCCCAATCGACCAGAACCACAGTCTGTCGCTGGGTGCCGTACATGCCAGTCTCGAACCCCATGATAGGTGTTGTACTAGGATCCGGTCGACCTTCGGACATCAGCTCTTCAGCAGCTGCTTGATCATCTGTCCATTCACCGGGTCCTTTCGCCATGGCCGCTTCCATTGCCTTTCGATGCTTTTCGTCGCCGATTAAGGGGATGAAGACACTCTTCTTGAGCTCGTGGATATATTCGACAAGACTGGCGTTCTCGTTCCTGGGTAGTGTGTCGTAGCTGAGAACATCAAAGAGGTCCGAAACAAAGTCATCCTTGCTTTTCTTGTCGGATACAGATTTATCGATAGCTTCTCGGAAGAGCTTCTTTCCTATGGCGATCTTGGGCCATTCGTCTTGTTTCCCTGTCGCATCGAAGGCTGTGTTGCTCAGACCCCAAATCTCACCGCGCTCTTTGGCGACGATGGGCACCTCTTCGACGTTACCCGCCCGGTTGCTTACAATCGCAATACCTTGAGTCTGCTTCCTCAGCTTGCCGCAAACCATGGAAAAGCCGCCGACGCCCTTAACGCCGTCGTTCTTGACCAGTTTGTGGACGCTGTCCTTGAGGCTCTCTTCGGGCGGTGTTCCCAACCAGGCGGTGACCATACCGCCGCGGCTTTTGGCAGCATGAATAGGGTGGTTCTGGTCCTGAACATCTGTTTCTCGGTAATTGGTGAGTACGGCCATCAGACCCTCCTTGCTAATGCCCATCCATGTTCCTTTCTCTGCTCGCTGAAGATCCCGTGATGATAAGACTGGTCGACCAGATGTACTGTGAGTCCACCAGTGAGGCCGCGATGTAGGCCTAAGAATGAACTCGTCCCGATTATCGATGGCAATTAATGCATAATCGGGATGCGCAGTAGTGAGAAGTACGATGCACATGGCTTTGGTGGCTTTCCACTAATAAATATGTGTGTCTTGCTTTGTTGCAGTATGATTCGGAGATTTTGTCTGTTCCTGTAGTGATGTTGAAGGTTGTTGACGCAAGTGGCATTCATAAATGTTGAACCCGTTGAATAGCTTACAGTGGGGGGGGGGGGGGGGGATCAGCGCCTTTAAGCTTAAAGACCCCCTAATAAAAAAGTGCCTTGGCGTGTTTGCCTCGTCATGACAAACACGTCAGTTTCCCCTACTACGTGTCGTGTTCCTGAGTTGTCCCTCGGTAAGATAGCGTCCCTCACTTGAGTTAGATGCCGAAATGATCTGATGTCGCGGCTCACGGGCTGCGGCGGTCGGCTTCGGGATGTCGCCCCCAGCCCCAGCGAGTTGCGCGGGGAATGGGAATGGGAACAGCTGAGGCTTAGAACGTGGGATGACAGGGCGTGACAATCCCACGTGAAAGACGCCTGATATTTTGTATGAATCCTTGCTTGTTTAGATCGATCCAGATTGCCGGGGGTCTCCGGTCTCAGATCCTTTCTATTTGTGACTTTGTGTCTGACAATTAGTCGCCTTATTAATCATCACTTGAGATCACACCACCCTCAACCATGATATGCTGTTTGTGTTTGACATCAAGGGAACAATCATTCGTGGGCAAGAAAATGTTTTATTTTGTGAAGCAGAGCGCAATTCCCTCTACAATTCGATTACCAAACATGTAGTTGTTTTTGCTCTTTAAACATAATCGTTGAGCATTGCTATTTTTAGTTACCCGTGGAAGTG